>NC_046159.1:24106117-24116085 GCF_011064425.1 Rattus rattus | reverse complement strand
TGTCTAGTCCCAGAGGAATTTTGCCTCTGTGTGTCCTGAGTCTACCAGGCAGGTTCCTTAGAGCAGAAAGTTTGGTCTTACCTGTAGTCCCATAGCTGCAGTGACTCCTGGGCAGCTGCTTTTACAGCTTATATCTTTTATAGGTGAGTTGAGTCCATTAATATTGAGAGATATTGGAGACAGATGACTGTTGGTTCCTATTATATTTGCTTTTGAAGGCATCTTTATGTGCTTGTGGTCTTTTCCTTTTGGCTCTCTTGTGGGATGCTTAATATCTTGTATTTTCTTTGGTGTAGGAGTTTTCCTTCTAGGATCCTCTGTAGGGCTGGATTGGTAGTTAGATAATGTTCGATTTTGGTTTTGTCCTGGAATATTTTGGTTTCTCCATCTATGTTGATTGAGAGTTTTGCTGGGTGTGGTAGCATAGTCTGGCATTTGTGTTCTCTTAGAGTCTGCCTGACCTCTGACCAGGCTCTTCTGGCTTTCATAGTCTCTGTTGAGAAGTCTGGTTTAATTCTTTTAGGTTTGCCTTTGTATACCACTTGGCCATTTTCCCTGCAGCTTTTAATATTCTTTCTTTGTTCTGTGCATTTAGTGTTTTGACTATTATGTGACAAGAGGATTTTCTTTTTTGGTCCCATTTATTTGGTGTTCTGTAGGCTTCTTGTACCATTATGGCCATACCTTTCTTTAGGTTGGGGAAATTTTCTTCTATGATTTTGCTGAAGATGTTTACCGGCTCTCTGAGTTGGGAATCTTTGGTCTTTTCATCGTGTCCTGGATTTCCTGGATGTTTTAGGTTAGGAGTTTTTTATGTTTTAAATTTTCTTTGACCATTGTGTCAATCTATTCTACAGTATCTTCTACACCTGAGATTCTCTCTTCTATTTCCTGTTGGTGATGCTTGCATCTGTAATTCCTGACCTCTTTCCTAGGTTTTACATTTCCAGGTTTGCCTCCATTTGTGTTTTCTTTATTGTTTCTACTTCCACTTTGAGGTCTAGGGCTGCTTTATGCAATTCCTTCACCTGATGGGTTGTGTTTCCCTGTACTTCTTTAAGCAATTTATTTGTTTCCTCTTTTATGGCTTCTACCTGTTCACCTGTGTTTTCCTTTATTTCTTTAATTGAGTTATTATATCCTCCTTTAAGGACTCTATTATCTTCATAAGATAGGAGTTTAGGTCAGCTTCCTGATTTTCAGGTGTGTTGGTGTATTCAGGGCTTGCTGTGGTGGTAGAACTAGGTTCTGATGATGTTCATGTATACTGACTTCCATTGCTTATGATATTGTGCTTGTCTTTCCCCATCTGGTTATCCCTAGTGTTTGCTGGTCTGGGTAACTCTGTCTGGAGTCTGCCTCTTTTGTCCCTGGGTTACAACAGTACTCCTGGTAGGCCTGTGGTCCTGGGTTTAGCAGACCTCTTATGGGGCCTTCCAACTGGACAGTATTCAGAGGGCCAGAGAAGCTGCTGATTTGTTTCCCTGGCAACAGTAGATCTCCTCGGAGGCCTTCAGACTGTTGGGTCTTCAGAGGAGCAGTCACACATTGTCCTGTGGGAAGCTGTTCTCTGGGGTTGGGGGTATGTCAATGGTTTCTGTTTCCTTGTATGCAGCCACACTCCAGGCAGGCTTTCAGTCTTTTGGGTCAGTTGCCCTGCATGCCTCAGATCCCCTGGGAGGTCTTCAGAATGTGATGTCAATTGCCCAGTTGCTCTATGTACAGAGGAACTCCTAGGATGCATTCAAGCTGTGGTGTCCTGGGTACAGTGGATCTCCTGGGATGTCTCCAGTTGTGGTTTCAGATGCCCTGGGTGCAGCAGATCTTTTAGGATGCCTCAGGATGTTGTATCAAATGTGTCGAGTACAGTGGTTCTTCTGATATGCTTCAGGATATGATGTCAAGTGTTCTGAGTGCAGTGGGTCCTCTGGTATGTCTGAAGATATAGCCTCTTCCAGGGAGCAGACTAGCTAGCAATCTGTCCTAGGAGAAAAGACCAGGCAGAAGGAGATTTGTATTTGGCAGGTCACACATTTGGGGAGATGGTGGGTCCCTGAGTAAACTGACCCTCAGTAGCTGCTGTGGGACTCAAGGGTGGTTCTTACCAAACGCTGAGTGCAGTGGACCCTCTGGTATGTCTGAAGATACAGCCTTTTCCAGGGAACAGACTAGCTAGCAGTCTGTCCCAGCAGAAAGGACCAGGTGAAAAGGGCTCCCTTACTGCTTTTAATATTCTTTCTTTTTTTGGTGCATTTGTTGTTTTGACTATTACGTGACAGAATTTTTTTTTCTAGTCCACTCTATTTGGAGTTCTGTAGGCTTTTTGTATGTTCATGGGCATCTTTTTTTTAGGTTATGGAAGTTTTCTTCTATAATTTTGTTGAAGATATTTACTGGCCCTTTAAGTTTGGAATCTTCCTTCTCTTCTATACCTATTATTCTTAGGTTTTGTTTTCTCATTGTGTCCTGGATTTCCTGGATGTTTTGGGTTAGGGGACTTTTGCTTTTTGCATTTTCCTTGACTATTGTTTCAATGTTTTCTATAGTATCTTCTGCCCTGAGATTCTCTTTTCAATCTCTTGTATTCTGTTGGTGATGCTTAAGGCTATGACACTTGATCTCTTTTCTAGGTTTTATATCTCCAGGGTTGTCTCCCTTTGTGATTTCTTTATTGTTTCTATTTCCATTTTAAGATTCTGGATGGTTTTGTTCGATTCCTTCACCTGTTTGGTTGTGTTTTCCTGTAATTCTTTAAGGGATTTTTGTGTTTCCTCTTTAAGGACTTCTACTTGCTTACCTGTGTTGTCCTGTATTTCTTTAAAGGAGTTATTTATGTCCTTCTTAAAGTCCTCTATCATTATCTTGAGATGTGATTTTAAATCAGAATCTTGCTTTTTCGGTGTGTTGGGGTATCCAGAACTTGCTGTGTTGGGAGATCTGGGTTCTGATGATGGCAAGTAGTCTTGGTTTCTGTTGCTTAGGTTCTAGTGCTTGCCTCTTTCCAACTGGTTATGTCTGATGTTAGTTGTTCTTGCTGTCTCTGACTGGAGCTTGTCTGTCCTGTGGGCCTGTGATTCTGTGATCTTAGGAGTGAGAGCACTCTTGGGAGTCCAGTGTTCTCCAGTCAGGTTTTTGGTCCCGAGGGCCTTAGCTCTGGGTGCAGATAGAGACTGGATGAATCCTAGCCCAGGCTGCTCTGCATGTCACCTACCCTGTGCACTCCTGGTGGGCCCCTCCTTGGACAGTTAGTGGCACGAAAGCAGGGTCTTACCTGTGGGCTTAGGAGTGAGAGCACTTCTGGCAGACCAGCTTTCTTCAGGCAGGTTTTGGATCCAAAGGGCTCTGATATAGCCTTAGCTCTGGGTGCAGATGGAGACCAGAAGGCCAAGCCTATCTTTTATATTATCAAATTTTACTATTCTCTTTTTCTGTTCAGTAAGATGGGAGTGATGATGCTGGGGAATCCTTATTGTTGGATCTTAGGTTATCACTCAGATTTGGGGATTAGGGTACCAAAGCTGTGATTATCCACATAGAAACTTTGAGACATCAAAAGGGTGTCTCACAGTAAAGCCTTCATTTGCCAGTAACTGACCTGGGAGTTTATTAGACTTCCTCTCCATTTGTGGTAATATCACCCTATTTAAATATTTTAAAGTGAAATTCTCCATTTTCTGTCTTCAAGTCTTCTGGTTGTGCAGAGAGTTCAGTAACTACTGTATTTGGCAGTAATCTCATGTGATGTTTGCCAGATAGCATAAGACCTGTAATGTGGTTTTATTTTAATATAAAATAAAATATAGTGCTTCGAGTTTTTCACTGATGTTTGGGAATGTTTGCAATTCGGGTCCTGTCAGAAACTGTTTGTTTTCTGACATTTTGCTTCACTTGTGGTTGTGTCATATGTTCTTGTGTTTCAGGAAGTCTCCTTCAGACCCCTGGGAGAGAAGCTCCAAGAAGAGAGACAACTGGTGGGAGAGAAGACAGCTCAATTCTGGTGGAAATTGTAGGAGAGAGGACCCGGGAAGTCTGCCCAGTGACACCAGTTTGAGGTGACCATATCTGTGAGGTGTCTTGACATCCCTGTTACAGAAAGATGCTTCGGTGTCATTATTTGTACTTAGGAGAATGTGATAATAAAGATTTTGAGCACTCAGAAATTATCAGTTCTTTGTTGAACTTCTATCCTTTTTTTTAATCCCATAAAATCAAACACCTCAAAACAGTTTTGCTGCAGAGATAGTCTCTGAAGTGACCTGTTATTTTATTCCCCAAAACAATACTTAGTTTTAAGAACATACCTTTTAAAAATAAGAGGCACCTTCAGCTTTATGCTATGCTTTTAATTTTCTTGGAATCAAGTTGCAGCTTTGTGACTGTTAATCAATGATGGTCTAGCAGAAATAGTTACAAGAAATTATGACACCAGTGGCTAGAAAAAAAGCTTTTTTTGTCCTTGGGCTGGAAATGGCTCTAAATGAGACCAATTTAGAAGGTCTGCTTGGGAGAAGTGAAAGAAATACTTTTCTAGCCAGGATTCTTAGAATGTCTTGTAGAGCAGAGGCTGTGTACCTCTATTTGGTCCTTTAAAAATGATCTGTGATGTCTTTTTCTCTCTAACACTTTGTAAAATAATCTAATAGATAACCCTAAATTGCTGAACAAGAGATTTAGAAAGTCTTAGCAACAAAATCTTGTACTGTTCACATTTCAAAATAGCACATCTCTCTCTCTCTCTCTCTCTTTCTCTCTCTCTCTCTCTCTCTCTCTCTCTCTCTCCCTCTCTCTCTCTGCATCTGCTTATCACTTGTATGAGTATCATATATGTGAAGTTACCCAGAAGGG
Organism: Rattus rattus; assembly: GCF_011064425.1. Taxonomy (NCBI): domain Eukaryota; kingdom Metazoa; phylum Chordata; class Mammalia; order Rodentia; family Muridae; genus Rattus; species Rattus rattus. The sequence goes on along the minus strand of NC_046159.1, from coordinate 24,111,240 downwards.
CCAGAAGAGGGCATAAGATTTCCTGGAGTTGGTTGTGAGTCATTCAATACCAGATCTGGGAACAGAACCTCAATTTCCAAAAGCAGCAAGTGCTGTCAATATCTGAGTCATCTCCCAAGCACCCAACATTTTTTTTAAGACAGGGTGGTTTCCTCTTCACAGCTGCCTATGCCCAGGCAGTTGTCTCACGAACTTCCAAGGATTTTCATGTCTCCATCTTTGTTCTTGTGGTAGGAATGCTGGGCTTATGTACATGCTCTACCATGTCTGCTCTACGGCAGGTTCTGTTGACCCAAACTCAGGTCCTCATACTTCTGTGTCAAGTGCTTTACCCTCTGAGACATATCCCCAGCCCTACTTCTCTTTAAACAGTAGTCTTATTTGGTAGTTATAGACAGCAGATCCTTATCTCATCTGTAATAGTCAGGGTTCTCAACAGGAACAGAATGGTATGGCTATATATGGCTTCATTAGAAGGACTTACATGTTGTGGTCCAGCCATTCCAATATTGGTTGTTCACCATCAGAAGGTCCAAGAATCCAGCAGTTTAGTGTATGAGGCTGGGCATCTCAGCTGGTCATCAGTATATGCCAAAATTCCAAAGAAGTAGCCTCTATTGCTAGCAAAGAAATGGACTTGCTATCAAGATTGAGAACAAACAGGCAAAGAGAATAAGCTTCCTTCTTCCGTGTTCTTTATGTAGGCTGTCCACAGAAGGTGTGGCCCAGATTAGAAGTGGGTTTTTCCCAAACACAAAAGATCTGGACTAAAGGTGTGTCTTTTCCCATCAAAGATACAGATTAGAAGTGAGTGTTCCTGCTTCAAATGATTTGTGTAAACAAAACCCCTCACAAGTGTGCCCGGTTCTTTTAGGGTTGTAGATGATTCCAGATATAGTCAAGCAGACCACCTAGAATACCCATCGTGGCCTTTGGATGTTCTGTTCATCTTTCTGTCAATCATGTGTATCTGTTCTAGAGGACAGCAAAGTACACGGCTGAGTTGGGAAGTGCCCACATAACTGTTGGCTGGTGACAGCAATCACATGCTTACACTTAGCTGTAATGAATGCGTGGTATATAGAGGATGCATACACTTACTACGATGACTCCTTGCAAGAATAGGATAGAATATTGGTAAGATAAAATAATCTTATCAGTAAGGAAGGGAAAGGGTCTACCTGTACAACACTGGATTTTCTAGGCCACAGGTCTGTCACATCTCATCCACCTGTGATCATCCTTGGTGTAGATTGTAATACAGCATTTAGCAAATTTTGCTAATGAATCAAACTGCCTGCATTTCAGTCTCCGTTCTTTGTTGATAATCCTGGAGAACTTCCCCAAATTATTTTTCTGAGTCATGTATTTCAATCACTAAAAGCAAGAATTCTAACTGTGCTTGCTTTATTGAGTTACTGGCCTTTATGCAAGGTGGAGTGTACAAAGAACTTGGGGACAGGATTGCAGTAGTTTGAATGGAAGACTGAGTTTTGGACATCTGCTCCCTGGTGGGTGGCACTGTTTAGGGAGTTTAAGCAATGTGGCCTTGATAGAAGTAGTTATTGGGAGTGGGGTTGGGGCAGGTGTAGAGAACTGAAAGTCTTATATCGCTCCTGATTCTCTCTCTCTGCTTCCTGTTTGTGGTTGAGGATTCGAGCTCTCAGTTTCCCATTCTGGGCACTGTGCCTGCCTGTGGCAACCCTCCCTGCCATGAGGGACTCTAGCACAAAGATCAGGTGAACCCTTGTATGAGTTGCCTTGGTCATGATGTTTATTTTTTTTTTTTTATCACAGCAATAGAGACATATTGAATACAAGGACTTTCCATATAATAGAGTTCGGTACTCAGGTTAGAGGAGAGCTTGTGTACTCTCACAAAATGATACAGTCTAGGTGCTTGTTATTGCTTTCTTGTTTTCAAATAAGATTATACATTTATACTTGATTTGAGACAAAGTGTTTAGATTTTTAGGGTTATTGATAGCACGGAGTACTCTCACATACCTTTTATGTGACTATCTCCAATTCTACCATTTTACTTAATCACACTGTTTCCCTAAAGCAAATAACATCGGCTTAATATTACCCCAAGCCACAGAGATGTTCTTTTCACTGGAAAAATGCATTCGTCACCTCTGCTTTCTCTGAATTCTTTATGCATTCTCAGTTTAAATCACCTTTTCTAGGACTATAGGTTTGTGTCCTGTATGTTTTGATGAAAAATAAAAAAAATAACTGATATTTACAGGCGGAATACCAGTTGCCTATGAATTATAAAGCCTGAGAATGAATTGTTCTGCTAGAAACAGTGACCTATTTGGTCATATTTAGGTGTTACTAACCCGAGTACCCAGCTCATCTTCGCATCAAGATGCCATAGTCTGTACTGCCAGTGGCATACTGTAGGGGTGACTCGAACGTAACTGATATCTCTTCAAATTAGCAAGTTTCAAGACATTTCCCCCAGATATTTATGTTTCTATGTCTTCAATCTTAGAACTTACACAGGCCATGGAAACTCTTAGTTCCTGAGATTTGAAAGGCTTACTGTGAAATAATCTGTAACCTTTCAACACAACAGTTACATTTCAAAGATGAGGTTGAGGTATTCTGGCCGATAAAAAAAAACTTAGAAACCTTGGTAATTGTATGTGGCTTACACAGCAAGTCTCAGTGGAGGTGGGAGAAGGAAAACACGCAGAACTTCCACATTCTCCGAGTCTTGTGGTTTTACTGAAGTATATGAGTCACACAGGGAGGGCAGAGTCACTTATTCATAAGTGTGTTCTTAGCAACTGGCATAGGGCACCTGAACTGCTCTATGGGTACTTGTTAAATAAATACTTCAAAACAAATTTTGGTAATTAAAATGAAACGCTAAGCTGGGTAAAGGGAGCACACTTGAAGCGGTTGGGCTTTTGCTGGATTTCTTCGTAGAAATCATCTCTTCACTGGGAAAAGATAGAACTTCAACCTCCAGCTGCTCCTACACACGATGCTGTTATAGACTGGGGATTAGCTCATTCATAACCTCGTTTGCCTTTTCTCCTCACATGCTTGGCTGATCTTAAAACTGCATGCAGATCCATGTCTTCCTTCTCTCTGCACATCAGAGGCTGAGTCCTAGTTTGCCTCTCGGTTACTGTGATAAACATAACCAGAAAAAGCTAACTGGGGGAGGAAAGGGATTGTTTCATGTTACAACTCTCAGGTCACAAACTATTATTGAGGGATATCAGAAAATGATCTGGAGGCAGGGACCTGGAAGCAATAAATGAAGCAAACGCCACAGAGAAAAGCTACTTACTGGCTTGTTCTCAATGGCTTTCTCGGCTTGCTTTCTTTTACAACCCATGAGCTCAGATCCAAGCTAACAGGCGGCTCTGATGTCAGAGCGTGAAATCTCTTTCCGGTTGACACCTTTCCGGTAGATGCTTTGGCCAGCACCAGGGGTCCAACCCTTTCCTTCTCCCAGTTGGAGACTCCAGTGGAGATTTCAATTTCTTTAGAGCCATTGTTTCAATAGTCTGGGAGTCAAAGGGACACACATGTCTTTTTTGGAATATCTTCATTTCTGCCAGAAATACGCTGGGGGAAAGGAAAAGGTTAAGGCTCTGGTGCCAACCAGGAGACCATTTCTTGGAAAGAGATTTATTCTGCCAGTTCTTTCAGATGACCTCACAAGAGAAAATGGAGCCCAGATAATGGAATGATAATGGATGGAACCACATCTTCATCAGCCACCTTGTGGCTGTTTGGGAGCAGTTTAATTAGCTTTCGGAGATATTTTGTTCTATCTTTGGTCCACACTCTTTCTTTGTTTTTTTACTATCTTTGTGTGGTTGTAATGAGATACTTGTTCATTTTCATCTGACAGAGAAACTGGCCTTGCTAAGATTTTTCATTACAAGTCTTCCTCATGGGAAGAATCACCCATTAACTCTAGTAAGTTGGTAATTGAGTTATGACTCCAAGTAGGGGGATGTAAGCTAATGAATTCCTGATGTATGGGTTTATTTATTTATTTTTTAAGATTTTTTTATTTTATTTTTTTCCATCTTTATTGACTTGGGTATTTCTTATTTACATTTCAATTGTTATTCCCCTTCCCGGTTTCCGGGCCAACATCCCCCTAACCCCTACCCTTACCCTTCTGGATGGGTGTTCCCCTCCCCATCCTCCCCCATTATCACCCTCCCCCCAACAATCCCGTTCACTGGGGGTTCAGTCTTAGCAAGACCAAGGGCTTCCCTTTCCACTGGTGCTCTTACTAAGCTATTCATTGCCACCTATGCGGTTGGAGCCCAGGGTCAGTCCATGTATAGTCTTTGGGTAGTGGCTTAGTCCCTGGAAGCTCTGGTTGCTTGGCATTGTTGTTCATATTGGGTCTCAAGCCCCTTCAAGCTCTTTCAGTCCTTTCTCTGATTCCTTCAATGGGTGTCCCGTTCTTAGTTCAGTGGTTTGCTGCTGGCATTCGCCTATGTATTTGCTGTATGTATTTGCTGTATGTCTCAGGAGAGATCTACATCCGGTTCCTGTCAGCCTGCACTTCTTTGCTTCATTTATCTTATTTAGTTTGGTGGCAGTATATGTATGGGCCACATGTGGGGCAGGCTCTGAATGGGTGTTCCTTCAGCCTCTATTCTAAACTTTGCCTCCCTATTTCCTCCCAAGGGTAGCTTGTTCCCCTTTTAAAGAAGGAGTGAAGCATTTGCATTTTGGTCATCCTTCTTGAGTTTCATGTGTTCTGTGCATCTAGGGTAATTCAAGCATTTGGGCTAATAGCCACTTATCAATGAGTGCATACCATGTGTGTTTTTCTGTGATTGGGTTACCTCACTCAGGATGACATTTTCCAGTTCTATCCATTTGCCTATGAATTTCATAAAGTCATCGTTTTTGATAGCAGAGTAGCATTCCATTGTGTAGATGTACCACATTTTCAGTGTCCATTTGTCTGCTGAAGGGCATCTGGGTTCTTTCCAGCTTCTGGCTATTATAAATAAGGCTGCAATGAACATAGTGGAGCACGTGTCTTTGTTATTTGTTGGGGCATCTTTTGGGTATATGCTCAAGAGAGGTATACTGGGTCCTCAGGTAGTGGAATATTCAATTTTCTG
>NC_046159.1:24088211-24106017 GCF_011064425.1 Rattus rattus | reverse complement strand
TACCCAAGTTAGTAAAGATGAAAAAAAAAAAAAGATTAAAAAAAAAAAAAAAACTCAAGAAATTGGGAAGCTTCTGCAAGTCAAGCCCTGAGGCTTCAGCTGAAGAATATGTTTTCAAATCTATATAGCAATTTTTTAGAAATGTGTAATGCATTTGATATTAGAATGGCTACTCCATCTTGTTCTTGGGTGCATTTATTTAAATATCTTTTTTCAGCAATTTACTCTGATATAATGTTCATCCTTTTTGCTGAGATGTGTTTCTGGTATGCAACAGAATAATGGATCCTGTTTACATATCCACTCTGTTAGCCTGTATTTTTCTATTGGGCAACTGAGACCATTAATGCTGACCCCATTAATTAATGGCCAAGTTATTTGTTGTGTGTGTGTGTGTGTGTGTGTGTGTGTGTGTGTGTGTGTGTGTGTGTGTGTGTGGGGGAGGGGGGACAACACCCATATAGAAGGGAGGGGGACAGGTTAGGGGGGATGTTGGCTAGGAAACCGGAAGGGGAATAACAATCGAAATGTAAATAAGAAATACTCAAGTTAATAAAAATGGAAGAAAAAAATGTCCTTTGTGGCATATTACATCAAATCTAATTTCATACCATTTTAGCTCTGTTATGTTAGTGGGTATGATGAGCTCTGGTGTGAAACATGCTGTAATATAAGTCAAATTCCGTCTGTGTATTTAAATGTGTAAATGAATGTTTACATAAATACCAGTATTTTAATAATTTAGGGTTATTTTTACGACAAACAAATGAAGATCTACTGTAACCAGATCTATATAAAGAAGAATATATAGTAATATACAAGACTCCCTCCTATCTTCTACGTTAAATGATTGCCATCTTTGCACCTGGCTGTGCTGACATAAAATGGTAACAGTAGAACATATTAAATGTTAATACTGCTCCAAAAAAAAAGGTGATGAGCTGGTCATCCCAACCAATTAGAAAAAATTGGAGGAATTAAAAAATGTCCTCATGCACACCAAGTAAGGACTTCTTAGTGTTACTGCTTCTTTGTCACTCACATCACATTGGAAACTCCTTATCAGTTATCTGTGAGAACAATGAATTCATTAGTACCCCACAGAGAACTTAAGTAAATTTTTACTTTCTCATAGGTATCATATGAGGAGGGGATAGACATTGCTTAGTCTCCCCTCCTCCAAGGGAAAAAAAATCTTACAAGAGATAATAAATTCACTTCTTAATGTTAAAAAATTTAGAAGGATATAAATAGGGAAATTGCATTAATAAAGAAGGATTTCTATGAAAACTGGGATAAATAGATGCTCCCAGAATGAAAGTAAAATATATTAGAAAGATTTTCCAAGTTATGAAGATCTGAATACATTCTTTAAGGACTGTAAAGGATGAGAGATAATGTGTATGGGATTAATCTTTCTAAAGTCTAAAATCAGCAATTACAAAACCTGGCTAAAATGTATGTCAATCAATATTATTTAGAAATATCTGATTATTTAACCATTAAACAGTAGTTGAAAAAACCAGACTACTGTATCTGATCTTCTGCATGTTTAATAACCACATCTGAAGCTATCTAATGTGGTCAGAGGACTAAAAGACAGAGTATTTTCTCTTGCTCTTTAAGGTCTATAAGGTCTGCAAGGAATGTGGATCATCTCTAGAAATGTTCTGCAATTGTGGGAAGTCACCTGTTCTCTTGTTGAGGGAGGCTTCTTCAGTGCTTGAAGGGAAAGTCACAGCCAGGCCAGGCAAGGCCTTTGATTTATCTCAAAGAGATGAGCTAATGACAGGCTCCAGGAGTCAGAGATTCCTCACAAGACCAAGTGACCCCTGAAAACTAGATGCTTAACTGATTTTAGCCATACAAAAACAAGCAATAATTTTGGCCACCTGCTTAGCCTTAAACACCCACCAAGAAAGTATGACCAACACTAACATGATTAGTATTATACCTCAACAATTAAAGGGACAAAAATGTTGTTTGTACAGCTATTTATCACTAATGATTCTCTTCCTGATAAGACCTGCATTGGCTTACCTCACCTCTACAGTGTCCATCCAGAGCTGAGAAGCACGCTTATCTGCTTAAATGCTGAGACCAAATCTAAAAGCTGTATTTCTTACCTATGGAACACTATCTGTGTCTGGAAGAGGATTTCACAGAGATGTAATATGTCCTTACATTCTGACAACATCCTGTTTGTTCAATGAAGCAGGCAGCCAAATAACTCAGTCAACAAACTCACATGTTTGGGAAATTATATCCAAATGCTGCCCTCAAAATTTTGCTAGAAAAGAACTTTTTTTTTAATTTTATTTAATCATTTTTTTACACTCCAGATTTTATCCCCTTCCTGGTCCACCCTTGATTTTCCACATCCCACATCTTCCTCCCCTCCCTGTCCCCACAAGCATTTCCCCCACCTTATACCCCACCAGACTTCCCCCTCCCTGGGGCCTCCAGTATCTTGAGGATTAGTGCATCTTCTCTCACTGAGCCCAGACCTATCAGTCCTCTGATGTATATGTTTGGGGGTCTCCATATCAGCTGGCGTATGCTGCCTGGTTGGTAGCTCACTGTAAGAAATCAGAGAGGAGGGTCCAGCAGCTGAGACTGCTGGTCCTCCCATAATGCTGCCTCTTCCTCAATCTCTTCTATCTTTTCCTAATCCAACCACAGGGGTCAGCTTCTGTCAATTGGTTAGGTGTTGTAGTGGTTATTCTGATTGTCAACTTGACCATATCTGGAATGAACTACAATCCAATTGCAAGGCTCACCTTTGATCCTGATCTTGGAGGCTGGGAGATCCAATTTCCTGACCTGGATCTTGGTATGGAGATCTTGAGGCCCAAAAGTGGCTATGAATCCCAGGGTTTAAGGCAAAGGATCTCTGAGTTCAAGGTCACCTGGGACAAAGCCAGTCCTAGACACCTTTAATCTAGGACACACACCTTCTGCTAGGAGATTACATGAGAACATTGGAAGAAGGAAGAGTCTCTTTTTTTGCCTGCCTGCCTCATGGGACAGGCCACCACTAGATCCTTGGACTTCCATAGCTGCTGTGATCATTTTGAGAGTTGACCACAGATCAGAAACAACAACCAATTTTCACTGTATAGAGACTACCCCTGAAAGTTCAGTGACCTCTAGAGAACTCGCTCAAGATGTGTAAATATCTGTATCTGTTCTTTTAGCTGTTTTTGTTAGTCTTCAGAGGGCAGCCATGATATTTCAACCCTCACCCTGTTCTGCATAAGATGCCCTGCATACCCCACCCACACACCACCAGATACCCAAGAATGGAATAATGATATCTGAGTATTGTTTTTGTGGGCTCAAAACCAAAAGGCTTCAGTTTGAAAGTTCTTTACATCAGTTAACCTCTGTCTCACCATCTCAGAAAAGTTTGAAAAATTCAGATCAGCTTAACATCCTTTCCTTTGACTGCAAAGCATTAAAACTACAATTAAATACATCCTTCATTAGAGGTGAGGATGGGGTTTATACCTGCATTGAACAATGCAACTTCCTCACTGACAAATCCAGTTTTGAGACATGTGCAAAGTCACAGGAATCAATGAAAAGATTAAAAGGAAATGCTTCCTCCTATGTAGGAGCTGTTGGTTCTCTCCCACACAAGTTCTTTCACCTTGATCACTTTTTCCTCATTATTTACCCCACCATTTATATATATGCAAATGTCTTTTGGATATTTTACTTATTGCACAGACCTTCATTCAAATGAACAGATTTCCCTCTATACCTGAACAGGAATGTTCATGCAAGATCCCAAGTTGTTCTCATCTCTACAGGAGTTCCATTCATTCCTGACAGTCTGCTAGAAATCTTTTGACAGTGTAGAGAGTTATAGGTACAGAGATCTCATAACTTTCTACCCCAGACCAAATGCATTTCTTTCATCAGTCCTATCTTTTTCCTATTCCTTCCTTCCATGCTCCCCATCCCTGTGTTGCTATTGCTAGCTTACATGAGTACAGCACCTATGACCGTAGCTACTCACTCATCTTACTGAATGACTGCACCTGAATTATCCCTACAGTGTCCTTTGCCTTACAGAAGCTTTGCAGTTTTATGAGATCCTGAGAGACACAGCCAGAATACAGCAAATACAGAGGCAAATGCTGGGCACAAACCACTGAACTGAGAACGGACTCTATTGAAGGAAAGTCGAGAAAGAACTGGAAGAGCTTGAGGAGCCGAGACCCCTTATGAACAACAATGCCCAAGCAACCAGAGCTCTCCATGAACTAAGCCAATACCTAAAAGACTATACATGGGCTGACCCTGGACTCTGACCTCATAGGTAGCAATGAATATTCTAGTAAGATCACCAGTGGAAGGGTAAGCCCTTGGTCCTACTTAAGACTGAACCCCAGTGAAGGTGATTGTTGGGGGAGGCTGCAATGGGGGAGGATGAGGAGGGGAAACACCCATAAAGAAGGGAGGGGAGGGATTAGATGCTTTTGCCCGGAAACCAGAAAGGACTAACGACTGAAAATGATAAATAAGAAATACTCAAGTTAATACTCCCTTAGAATAAATTTACTGATCTTTGCAATTCGGTCTTTATGCCTATCCCAGTCTGCCCTCTGACTGCTGCACATACCATACCTCCTCCCCAACCCCTGTCTCCACATGGATGTCCCCACCCCTCCTCTCACCCTCACTCACACCTCCCCACTACCTGGGGCCTTCAGTTTCTTGAGGGTTAGGTGCATCTTCTCTCACTGAGCCAAGACCTGGCAGCCCTCTGTTGTACATGTGTTGGGAGCCTCATATCAGCTGGTGTATGCTGCCTGGTTGGTTGCCCAGTATTGGAGAGATCTCGGGAGTGGGGGCGAGGAGGTATTCAAGTTAGTTGAGGCTGCTGGTCCTCCTACAGTGTTGCCCTCCTCGGCTTCTTCCAGCTTTTCCCTAATTCAACCACAGGAGTCAGCAACTTCTGTCAATGGATTGGGTGCAAATATCTGCATCTGACTGTTTCAGCTGCTTGGGTCTTTCAGAGGGCAGTCATGATAGGCTCCTTTGGTGAGCACACCATAGCCTCAGTAATAGTTCAGACCTTGAGACCTCCCCTTGAGCTGGATCTCACTTTGGGCCTGTCCCTGAAAGTTCTTTTTCTCAGGCTCTTCTCCATTTCCATCCCTGCATTTCTTTCAGACAGGAACAAATTTAAGTCAGAGTTTTTGACTGTAGGATGGCAACCCCATCCCTCACTTGATATCCTGTCTTTCTACTGGGTGTGGGCTCTATGAGTTCCCTCTCCCCACCTTAGGGCACTTCATCTAAGGTCCCTCCCTTTGGATCATGAGAGTCTCCCACCTCCCAGGCCTCTGATGCATTCTGGAGGATCCCTCCACCTCCTACCTCCCAAGGTTACCTGTTTACATTATTTCTGCTGGCCCTCAGGGTTTCAGTCCTGTCCCACTACCCACCCAATACCTTATCATATTCCCCTCTTCCCCTCCCTACCCCCTTTCCCAAGCAGTTCCCTACCTCCATTCCCCGCTGCTGTGATTGTTTTCTTCTCCCTCCCTGGTGGGATTGAGGCATCCTCACTAGGGTTCTTCAGCTTCTTAATCTTTTGGAGTTCTGTGGATTGTATACTGGGTATTCTGTACTTTTTTGACTAATATCCACTTATTTTAGTGAGTTCATACCATGCATGTCCTTCGATAAATGGTGCTTTTCTAACTGGCTGTCTGTAAGTAGAAAAATAAAAATAGATCCATGTTTGTCAACTTGTACTAAGCTCAAGTCCAAGTGGATCAAGGACCTCAACATAAAACCAGATACACATAATCTAATAGGAAAAAAAAAGTTGGAAAGAGCCTTCAACTCATTAGCACAAGGGAAAATTTACTAAACAGAACTCCAACGGCTGAGGCTCTAAGATCAAGAATTGATAAATGGGACCTCATGAAATTGGAAAGCTTCTGTAAGGCAAAAGACATAGTCAGTAAGACAATTTGGCATGCTACAGATTGGGAAAAAACTTAAGTAACCCCACATCTGATAGAGGATGTAGAGGGCCGCAACAACATGCGCCACCACTAGATGGTGCTGGCTTCCACTGCGCCCCACGTGGAAGGCCAAGTCAGTCAAGATGGCGCCAGCCTTCGCCGCGCCAGCTGGCCCCCCTCTCAGGAAGTTAACTGTGCGCATGTGCAAGAGTGCCTTCCTGCCAGGTCTTTGCCCATTCCGGGGCGTGCCTGAAGAGGTCTTGAGTAAGCAACCAATCAGTTGTGGGTACGTGTGCGAGGGTTAATTAGGCGCGCCTGGCCGGCGCGCAGGGCTTCTCCATGAGATAGGAATAAAGTATCACCCATAGCAAGAATTTCTATGTCTCGCGTGCTTCTTGCCGGCGGAAAGTCGCGCGTGGGACATTTGGTGCCGAGAAACCCTGGACAAAAATATCATCGCCGGCGCTACTAGAAGCCTCCGTTTCACGGAAGAAATTCAGACGCTATGGAATGCAGGTAAAAAACTCTGAGAGACCATGACTAGCCTTGATCTGCTCCAACTCAGTCCCCTGCCGGACGCGGCAGGTGCCGCTGTTGTTGCTCTGGCAACCCTCGGGCTTTTTCTATTGACCTTTGAGTTTCTAGTTACCGCCAAACGGCGTCTAACAGCAAAGCGGAGAGTGTTGGGGCGAGGGCGGAAAGCGTCAGAAACAGAGGGTAGTGAAAAGTTGCAACGAGAAAAGGATACTGATCGATCTCAAGTACCAGTCCCCTCCAATTCGGAGGTGAAATATTGGGGAAAGAATGCCCCGGGAGAGAAGGGAGGAAGTAAAAGGAACACAGTATTTTGGGAGAAAAGCTTTGTCTTGGTGCTATAAAGGTATAATTAAGCCTCCAAGGCCGCTCTCGGACGCCACTAAGCTGCCCTGTAGCGCTTCGACGCCGACAGCTTTCGGTGCAGAGTCATGCTGATCAGATTTGATCGAGGCAGACCAGCTCCGAAAGATTTATTCAGGAGAATCAAACAAAAGGACATCTCAGTGCCCGCGACGAGCCTGATGGAGTTTATGTACTCAGTTGTGAGTGCATGATTCATAGGGCCAGTGTTTCACTTCCATACCATTGGCAAATGTCGGTCATGCTGCTCAGATAATATATCTCAGTATCTTACAGGAATTGGGTTTCAACATCGCTGGTGGACTAGGCCAGGAGTTGAGACAATCCATCGCCCATATCAACTCCACCCGAGTGATAGTCAGTGGACACCATCTAGCTTTTTCCCTCTTTGTTTATTGTTTGTCTCTGGTGCACCAGGATGTCCCCGTGTCTGTCAGTTTATGTCTGTGATTTTTGTTTCTCGCTGTTTAAATGTTTTACGCTTCATGTTCAAAAGAAAATGGTAAAAACCTTTTATCTGCCGGGTCGCACACACCTTGACTTGGTTTTAATTGCTTTAAAGGGAACAAATGAATACAGTTTCAATTCGGTATAGTCCTGTGCCTAGAGCCAGGTGTCTAGAGTTTTTGCTGGAGGATGCTTAGAGGTTGCTATGCTCTACTGGCTGATCTTAGCGCTTAATAGCTTCACAGCTTTTTGCCAAGAGCTGATAGCTGTTTCTCTTAGAAAAATCCCTGACTGATTAATTGACCCAACAGGTACAAGGTGCTTCTTTAAATCATAGCTAAAAAGGTAAAATGGTGTTTGGTGTATATATTACATAGTGTGGCCACTTCAATTTTGTTTCATTGGTCTAATGTATAAATACATGCTCTGCTTGTCTTGGTTGTGGACTATTGGCTTTCAAGTTATTGGATATGGTTAAAAAGGTATAATACTGGTAACAGAAAGTTGACATAAAGTTGGTAATTTTGGATGAAGTAATTCTAGACAACATGTGACATTGGGCCACCCTAGTGAGACAGCTCAAAATTGAGGTAATGTTTTTATGGAATTCTTATGCTAGAAACCAGGCCTTCTAAAGAATTTAGGACATTGTCTTGAAAGGTATTGGAGACTGTGCCATTGTGCGTTCAAATGTAGAATTGATAGTCAAACTCATAACATAATAGATAGACTTGGGGGTGCCTTTGAGACTAGATTGCTCGTTGGGGTTGAGTTTTGCTTTCCAAAGGTGTGGCTTGCCCTGAAGTTATCTGTATTTTAATGCTAATTCCACTGCCCCAAAACAGCTACCTAGCAAGTTTTGCTTTTCAGCTGTGGCTTGCCTGGAGTTATCTGTATTCTATCGCTAATTTCACTGCTCCGGAGAACAGCTGCCTAGTCACGCACTCAGAACTCAGGTGGACCTTGTGGTGGTGGTCTCGAAAAGCCAAGGAGAACTTAAGGATTTGATTAAGGATTGCCAGTGTTACATTGACTAACTCAAATTTATTTATAATTGAGGAAAAATCAAACAGGTAGAGATTGTTACAGGATTTATAAAGGATTGATGAGGTTTTAGAACTTATGAGAACATTACAGCCAGTTTGCTCACTCCAACTGCCATTTCAAGATAGATTTAGAGGATTGTTTTTATACAGTTTGTTTACATCCTCAGGATTGTGAGTTTTTATTTTGTGAGCTTGCTTATAATTTTAGAGAGCCCACAAAGTGATATCATTAAAAGTGGCCACAGCCTGAGTATTATATGGACCTTTTTGCTACTTTTCAATGTAAAAAGTTGAAAACCTCAAATCTTTCTAGTGTAGCAGGAAATTTTAGATTACGATCTTTTGCTCAAAAATGAGCTTTTAATATTTGGGGAGTAGCCACAGACTCACTCCAGAGAATATTTCAAATCTAATTTCAAAACTACTAAAGATATGTTAATTGGCTAAGCACTCTCACCCTACCAGAGGACTTAGGTCTTTACAGTACATTGGAGATAAAAGCTCAGCCAAAGAAGTACAGAGTTGTGGACAGAGTCAAGCAGTATCATTTGAAAAGAAACCTGGTAAAACATATCTTATTTCCAAACAACAGTTCATTGGTGTCACTAAAATACTGATATTTCGCCTATTACTATACAAAATTTTCAGTGCAAAATTGAGAATTTATAATCATTCTTTACATGCTTTGTACTCCTACATATTTCAGTGCACTACCCATAGGGAAATGACGCTGTATTTATAGGTGGTTCATCTCAATGAGTGCGCTACAGGTACGATTTGGATCACTTTGCTTATTCTTCTTCTTGAGTTTTCGCTGTTTGGCACAGATTATTAAATTTACGCTTTTAGCCAGCTGTTTTTAAAATGCCAAAATCAGTTTTACTTTCGTTACACTGGATAGTCATTATGTGGAAGTTTTGTGGTTTGCTAAATTGTAATATTCAAAAACACATAAAGAACTCAAGAAGTTTACTACCAAAAAACCAAACAACCCAATCAAGAAATGGAGAATAGAACTAAACCGAGAATTCACAGCAGAGGAATGTCAAATGGCTGAGAAGGACTTTTTAAAGTCATCAGGGAAATGCAGATCAAAACGACCCTGAGAATCCACCTTACACCAATCAGAATGGTAAAGAACAAGGTGACAGCACATGTTGGTGAGAATGTAGAGAAAGAGGAACACTCCTCCACTGCTGGTAGGATTGCAAACTGGTACCATCACTCTGGGGATTCTTCAGAAAATTGGGAATAGATCTACCTGAAGATTCAGCTATACCACTCTTGGGCATATACCTAAAAGATGCTCTACCATGCCACAGGGGCACATGTTCCACTATGTTCATAGTGGCCTTATTTGTGATAGCCAGAAGTTGGAAACAACCAAGATGTCCCACAACAAAAGAATGGATACAGAAAATGTGGTTCATTTACACAATCAAATACTACTCACCTATTAAGAAGGAGGACATCCTGAGTTTTGCAGGCAAATGGATGGAAATAAAATTTTATTACCTCAGTGTACTATAATCCTTGGCTTCATACACTGCCACCCTTACTTTACCCCTGTTAGAGTATCCTTCCTCTTCTAACTTTCAAAGTAAAATATTCTTTTCTCTAGACACAACCCTTTTACTTTTCCCCTGTGACACCTGACCATATTACTTCTGTGGACTCTACTCTTGACTCTGCCATTAATCTTCATAGGAGAGATGGATTCCCTTTTTGAATGGAACACACCAGCTCTTAAAAGTGACTAGTTTCATTTACTCATCCAACTGCTGAGTCTATCTGTTCATTAAGATCCATTGCTCCCTAGAGCCAAGGCTGCCGATACCTCTCAGTCACTATGGAGCCACATCACTCTCATGCTACATCTTTACTTAATGACTGACTCCTTTCTGGGCCTATGAACATACCTGACTTTTTCTGATTTATCAACATTATCCAGCCTCTACCATCCCCTAATACTTTCTTAATCTTAAATGATTAACTACTGTTCTACACCAACTTAATAATAATGGCTTCCTTCCTATTCTGACCCAACTCAGCCCATTGAGACAGAGTTAAAAAAAAAATCCTTCTCTATATGGGAGCACCTATCTGTGAGAATCCACCTTTTCTTTGTGACTCCTCCTCTCTGTGTCTTCCTCTTTCACTTCTCCCCCTCATCAACAAGTTTGGAGTTTTTTATGTATTGAAACCATATATTTTCAAATCTATAACAATCATTTTTCTAAAGTTTCTAAGGAGCACAAGTTGGTAACTACATGATCGACAAACAGTTCACCAAGTTAAAACATTCTGATCAATATAACGTGGAATAAGATGTTCATTTGCTAGTATTAGATAATATCAAAAAGAATAGTAACCAATACTATATGGACCTAAACCAGATTCACCACAAATCAAATTCTTTGATTTGAACTCAAAGGTGGAAGTGAGTATGGTGATGGACGAGAACTTATTACTTCTACAGTGCAGCAGGATAACTGGCTTCCCAGGAAAATTGTATATAGGCTGCTACTGTCTCTCCAAAGGGAAATGTTTCAGGAAAGAATAGGGGGCTGAGGAGGCTCCAGAAACTGAAACAGGAAATGAGAGTGCATATACATGAAGGGGCTAAACACAATTGGCGACCAACTTCACACACTGAAATGCTTCGGTAGCAGCTGAAGCAGTGTCAACGAAGTTTTGGTAAGAGGACATAGCACTGTGAAAGGCATGTTATCACTTTGTAAACAGTGTAATCTGCAACATCTTCTGAGAGCATGTTCGCAATTATAAAAACAAAATCTGTGCCATAGCCACTGTTGGAGAACCGGGAAGGGACTCCGGGACGGAGAGTATTGCCTTCTGAAATAAGGAGCTTAGGAGCTTCCCCTGGCTTCTGCTGGTATCAATTCATATCATCATCAATATCTGTGCTGGTTCTGCAACTAATACTGACTTTTTCTCCTACAGCCATGGACAAGGATGCTGGAGACTGGGTCACAGTAGTTTCTGCCCTAGAATCTGTCTATGGAAGAAAAGTAAGAAAGACAAAGGTGCCATAATTAGATAAAATGAAGACTCAACTTCATTGGAAACTATAGAATATTGTGGAAACTGGGAACACTTAATGAATGTCATGAGAAGAGAAACCATTTCCCTTACCAGAGATACAAAAAAGAAACCTGAGGAAATGAGCTAGAGAGAGCATGGTCACTGCCTTGAGTGATAGCCAGCTTCTCATGCAGCTTGACAGCATGCATTATAAGTCATCAGAGAGGCTGAGGTGGTAATGGGGACATGCAAATTACACTGACTATGATAGTGGGTGGGGAGGCAGGGTGGAATGGACACTGTGAAGCTTCACACTGAGTCTCTTCACAGCTAAGTTGATATGCGCATGACTAGGTTTCAACTGTTGCCACAGGGATGTTATTGATATCATCCCTCTTTTACCACACAACATTCTATAGCTTGTGATAGAAGGTGGTTAAGAGAGTTAGTTCCTCATTAACATGACCTCTGTCTGCATCTTAAATATCCCAATTATCAGTTCCACTTTCAGCTTGTATTTCCAAACTTCTATGCTCTAGTGGAAGTTCAACAAACTGAACTAGAACACAACTATCTAGGAATAGAGACAATGTTCTAACATTTTGTTTTCTTTGGAATAAGTAGGTGAGTTGCCAGTAGAACTGGGGAGAGTTGCACCTTGCATACAGTATTTTCTGATTATTATACATCTATACTTTTATACACTGCATTTAGAATATAAAAATGAAAATGAGAATTACTCCTACAGAAGGGAACAAAATATTGACAAGCATATAGAAAACTATGGCTATTTCTAAAACAAAATTAACAAATTATTTTTGAATTCATCAGTTTACTTACCAAGTTTTATATGAGGACAAGTAAGCAAGGAATTCCAAAGGAAACACATGTATGCATGCATATATTGGCACACACATATATGTATTTATATATACTAGACTATGTAAAGAAAACACTTAAGGACAATATGGAATTGAAAGTACTATAACTCACATCAAACAAAGATGCCACATAGGAAAAAATAACTCTCTGTAGAAAAATTAAAAAAAATACACTAAGAATATAACCAACTTTATATGAATTTATATATTAATAAAAATTATGAATAATATATTAAATAATTCAATAAAATTTCCCAAGAGAGTGATGTGTGGAGAGAATGAGTTAAAATATAAAGGAGTACTGACTTACTGGAGCAAAAATATCAACACAAAAATCCAGAATTTAATCAGATAATAGCCTGTAAGTGAAAATGTACTAACAGAGCCAGGAATCAGAGGATGCAAATGATGATGAATTAAGTTTGTGTAATTTGATGACCTAATCCCAAATGCATAAAAGAAGATATTGATTGTTTACATCTCAAAAAATTAAGTCAAAAACAGAATCTAGCTGGTGGATATAGTGAAGAACTGCAGCCTGAATACAGTGCATATTCAAATAGGAATTCTATTTAGAGTGTAAAAAGAACAAAAAGAATTCAAGATGAATGAAATCACACCATTAACAATATAAAGTCTAATCAGAAAATGGAGAAAGATAGACGTGGACAGTTCCCCAAATAAGATATAGAGAATATGCAAAGAGATAAAAAAGATAAACATCATAATTTGTATAGAAAGCCACCCCAAATCTGTACATGGAATAGCAACCTGCTTGTAAGCATTCAAGAGAAGTGGATAATCAGATTTATTAATAGGACTAAAATTAATAACATTAAAAGTAATTTGGTAAATCATTCTACCAATAAAATAAAGATATTATACAATTCAATCTTAAAACAATTTCATGCTCATGGATTGGCAGGATTAATATAGTAAAATGGCCATTTTACCAAAAGCGATCTACAGATTCAATGCAATCCCATCAAAATACCAATCCAATTCTTCAAAGAGTTAGACAGAAACAATTTGCAAATTCATCTGAATAACAAAAACCCAGGATAGCTAAACTATCTTCAACAATAAAAGGACTTTAGGGGGAATCGCTTATCCCTGAACTCAAGCAGTATTACAGAGCAATAGTGATAAAAACTGCATGGTATTGGTACAGAGACAGACAGATAGACCAATGGAACAGAATTGAAGACCCAGAAATGAACCCACACCTATGGTCACTTGATTTTTTGACAAAGGAGCCAAACCATCCAATGGAAAAAGATAGCATTTTCAGCAAATGGTGCTGGTTCAACTGGAGGTCAACATGTAGAAGAATGCAGATCGATCCATGCTTATCACCCTGTACAAAGCTTAAGTCCAAGTGGATCAAGGACCTCCACATCAAACCAGACACATTCAAACTAATAGAAGAAAAACTAGGGAAGCATCTGGAACACATGGGCACTGGAAAAAATTTCCTGAACAAAACACCAATGGCTTATGCTCTAAGATAAGATCAAGAATCAATGTAAGGCAAAGGACACTGCAGATAGGACAAAACGACAACCAACAGATTGGGAAAAGATCTTTACTAATCCTACAACATAGATAGAGGCCTTATATCCAAAATATACAAAGAACTCAAAAAGTTAGACCATGAGGGAGACAAATAACCCTATTAAAAAATGGGGTTCAGAGCTAAACAAAAGAATTTCACAGCTGAGGAATGCTGAATGGCCGAAAAACACCTAAAGAAATGTTCAACATCTTTAGTCATCAGGGAAATGCAAATCAAAACAACCCTGAGATTTCACCTCACACCAGTGAGAATGGCTAAGATCAAAAACTCAGGTGACAGCAAATGCTGGCGAGGATGCGGAGAAAGAGGAACACTCCTCCATTGTTGGTGGGATTGCAGACTTGTACAACCATTCTGGAAATCAGTCTGGAGGTTCCTCAGAAAATTGGACATTAAACTGCCTGAGGATCCAGCTATACCTCTCTTGGGCATATACCCAAAAGATGCCCCAACATATAAAAAAGACATGTGCTCCACTATGTTCGTAGCAGCCTTATTTATGATAGCCAGAAGCTGGAAAGAACCCAGATGCCCTTCAACAGAGGAATGGATCCAGAAAATGTGGTACATCTACACAATGGAATATTACTCAGCTATCAAAAACAACGAGTTTATGAAATTTGTAGGCAAATGGTTGAACTGGAAAATATCATCCTGAGTGAGCTAACCCAATCACAGAAAGACATACATGGTATGCACTCATTGATAAGTGGCTATTAGCCCAAATGCCTGAATTACCCTAGATGCCTAGAACAAATGAAACTCAAGACGGATGATCAAAATGTGAATGCTTCACTCCTTCTTTAAAAGGGGAACAAGAATACCCTTGGCAGGGAAGAGAGAGGCAAAGATTAAAACAGAGACTGAAGGAACACCCATTCAGAGCCTGCCCCACATGTGGCCCATATATATACAGCCACCCAATTAGACAAGATGGATGAAGCAAAGAAGTGCAGAAGTGTAGATCGCTCCTGAGAGACACAGCCAGAATACAGCAAATACAGAGGCTAATGTCAGCAGCAAACCACTGAACTGAGAATAGGACCCCGTTGAAGGAATCAGAGAAAGAACTGGAAGAGCTTGAAGGGGCTGAGACCCCATATGTACAACAATGCCAAACAACCAGAGCCAGGGACTAAGCCACTACCTAAAGACTATGCATGGACTGACCCTGGACTCTGACCTCATAGGTAGCAATGAATAGCCTAGTAAGATCACCAGTGGAAGGGGAAGCCCTGGGTCCTGCTAAGACTGAACCCCCAGTGAACGTGATTGTTGGGGGGAGGGCGGCAATGGGGGGGGGGTGGGGAGGGGAACACCCATAAGGAAGGGAAGGGGGGAGGGGGATGTTTGCCGGAAACCGGGAAAGGAATAACACTTAAATGTATATAAGAAATATTCAAGTTAATAAAAAAAAAAAAAAAAAAAACAATTCTTGGGTATCTTTCACAAAAGAAATGAAAACTCATTTTCACATAGAAACTAGTGAAAACATGGTTAATAAAACTTCTTCCAGAAGTAGCTAGAAATGAATAACTACTTAAATGTTCCGCACTTAGTGAATAGGTAAAATGAGATTCTTCAATACCATGGACTTCTACTCTTAGCCAAAGAGAAGCCAATTCTTTATGCATACAACTCAGAAGTACTATTGAGTAAAATAAGCCAATGCAGAACCATGTGTGTTGAGTAAGGCTTTTTCTGCAGTGCTTACTTGAGTAAAGGATAGAGGAGGAATGATGACACTAGGGAGTTTTGTGATAGCAGTGAAGGGAATAAATGATTACGGTTCTGAAAACACAGATTATTTATGTGACGAGTGTGCATAGAAACACAGCACATGCACACAGAGCATCCATGTAGACAAGTGAAAATGAGATCATTAATAATGTGAAATTTCTTACAGTTTTCTCATTTATCTTAATAGTGAAGACATCAAACCAAAAGAAAGGTATGGGTGATGTACACAGGTCCTGCCTATGAGTTTTTGACAATTTCTTATGAGTTTATAACTATTTGAAAATAGAAAATTAAAGGGTTTGATTATATGAAGTCCGTATGGAAACCATTTGCTGAGTTGTAGTCCCTGTAGTTAAAAAAACAAGAGCTATGCCTCCCTCTACTGGAGGAATTGCAATCAGAATCTTCTAGCACAGTTTGGAGAAATCAGGAAAGGAATAATTGTAAAGCAATTGAGGTTTATTAGAAGAGTCACACTGAAAATGTATATACCTAATACCCAAACCCAAGTAAACTGCAGAAATAAAATCTAAACATTATTTATATGGCACATGATGACTCTTCTATAAGACTCCCTGAGCTCCATCTAAAGATCGGCTGGGGGTTTCTCTTTCTAATGGAAGCTGGCGGAGCCACCCAGAGGACAGTTATGCTAGGTTCCTGTGTACAAGCATAACAGATTTTCATAATAGTGTCATGGATTGGTTCTTTCTCACAGAATGTGTCTGAGTCTGGGGCAGTCATTGGTTGACCATACTCTTCATCACTATCTTTCTTCATGCTTTTCTTGTAGACAGGACACAACACAATTTTTTTTTACAGACCTTGAAAGAGCAATTCTCAACTTGATGTGAAAAAACAAAAAACTCAGGATAGCTAAAACAACTCTTAACAATAAAAGAACTTCTAGAGGAATCACCATTCCTGATCTCAAGATGGACTACAGACAAAGAGAAATAAAGCCTGCATGATATTCATATAGAAAATGACAAGGTGATCAATGGGATTGAATTGGAGACCCTGAGATAAACCCATACACCTATGAACACTTGGTATTTGATAAAGAAATCAAAACCATGAAATGGAAAAAAGAAAACGTCTTCACAACTAGTGCAGGTCTAACTTCATGTAAAAGAATACAAATAGATCTATATTTATTACCCTGAAGAGAACTGAGGAGGACAAGAACCAAAGTCCTCAATATAAAACCAGATACACTGAATCTAATAAAAGAGAAAGTGGGAAAGAGCCTTGAACACATTTGGTACAAAAGACAATTTCCTGAATATAACACCATTAGGTAAGGAACTAAGATCAACAACTTATAAATGGGATCTCATGAAATTTAAAAGCTTCTGTAAGGCAAAGGACACTGTCACTAAAAGCTTTCCTGCTAACATTTGCCTCTGTATTTGACATGCTCTGGTTGTGTCTCTCAGGAGACATCTGTATCAGGCTCCTGTCAATATGAACTTCTTAGCTTCATCACTCTTATCTACTTTTGGTGGCTGTATATATATGGGCCACCTGTGGGCAGGCTCTGAATGGCTGTTCCTTCAGTGTCTGCTCCAACTCTGCCTCCATATTCCCTCTTATGAATGTTTTTGCCCCCCCCTTTTTAAGAAGTGAATTGTATGTACTTTGGTCATTCTTCTTCTTGAGTTTCATGTGGTCTGTGGATTATATTTGGGTAATTTGAGGTTTTGGGCTAATATCCAGTTATCAGTGAGTGTATACCATGTGTCTTTTTCTGTGATTCGATTACCTCACTTGGGATGATATTTTCTAGTTCCATCCATTTGCCTATGAATTTCATGAAGTCATTGTTTTTATAGCTGATTAGTACTCCACTGTGTACATGTACCACATTTTCTGTATCCATTCCTCTGTTGAGGGAAACCAGGGATCTTTCTAGTTTCTGGCTATTATCAATATGGTGGCTATGAACATAGAGGAGCAAATGTCCTTGTTATATGTTGGTGCATATTTGGGTATACGCTCAACAGTGGTATAATAGCATGGTCCTCAGGTAATATAATGTCCAGTTTTCTGAGGAACCTCCAGATTGATTTCTGTAAGTGGTTATACCAGCTTACAATCCCATCAACAGTGGAAGAGTGTTCTTCTTTCACCACATCCTTGCCAGAATCTTGTCAGTGGAGTTTTTGATGTTACCCATTCTAACTG
>NC_046159.1:24078785-24088111 GCF_011064425.1 Rattus rattus | reverse complement strand
CGATGGTGCCATGTAGTCTTGGTTTCTGTTGCTTGGGTTCCTGCGCTTGCCTCTCGCCATCAGATTATCTCTAGTGTTACTTTGTTCTGCTATTTCTGACAGTGGCTAGACTGTCCTATAAGCCTGTGTGTCAGGAGTGCTGTAGACCTGTTTTCCTCTTTTCTTTCAGTCAGTTATGGGGACAGAGTGTTCTGCTTTCCGGCGTGTAGTTTTTCCTCTCTACAGGTCTTCAGCTGTTCCTATGGGCCTGTGTCTTGAGTTCACCAGGCAGGTCACTTGCAGCAGAAAAATTGGTCTTACCTGTGGTCCTGAGGCTCAAGTTTGCTCTCGTGGGTGCTGCCCACTTATTCTCTCTCTTTAACTGCAGCAACCAGGACGATCTCTTCCCATTTCGGGAGCTTCAGTGCACCAGGTTCCAGATGGCGTTTTGGTGTTTTCCTCTGGCGTCCCGAGAGATGTGTGTGCAGAAGCAGTCTCTGGTTTCAGGTGTGTCTGCCTCTCCTGAAGGTTTAGCCTCCCTCCCATGGGATTTGGGTGCAGAGAATCTGTTTATCTGGTCTGTTCCTTCAGGTTCCGCCCGGTGTCTCAAGCAGGGGTCCTGTCGCCTCCCTAGGCCCTCCCCCACGGGAACCCAGAGGCCTTTACAGTTTCCTCTTGGGCCAGGGATGTGGGCAGGTGGAGCAGAGATGGTGGTGGTCTCTTCCGCCTGCAGCTCTGGAGTGCCCACCTGACCAGGCGGTGAGGTCTCTCTCCCACGGGGTCTGGGAGCAGAGAGCTGCTGCAGGCCGGGATTCGCGGGTCAATCCATGACACTAATATGAAAATCTGTTATGCTTGTACACAAGAACCTAGCATAACTGTCCTCTGGTGGCTCACGGCCATTAGAAAGAGAAACCCCTTGCGATCTTTTGGATGGAGCTCAGGGGAGTCTTATAGAGAGTCAATCGTGCCATATAAACAATGTTTTTATTTTTATTTCTGCAGATTTGGGTTTGCATAGGTATACATTTTCAGTGTGACTCTTCTAATAAGCCTCCAATTACTTTTAAGGCAATTATTCCTTTCCTGATTTCTCCAACTGTGCTGAAGATTCTGATTGCCAATTTCTCAGTAGAGGGAGTGTATAGCTCTTGTTTTTAACTACAGGGACTACAACTGCAGCAAATGGTTCCATACGGACTTCATATAATCAAACCCTTTAATTTTATATTTTCAAATAGTTATAAACTCATAAGAAATTGTCAAAAACTCATAGGCAGGACCTGTGTACATCA
Source organism: Rattus rattus (assembly GCF_011064425.1). Classification (NCBI taxonomy): domain Eukaryota; kingdom Metazoa; phylum Chordata; class Mammalia; order Rodentia; family Muridae; genus Rattus; species Rattus rattus. Next base: position 24,086,837 of record NC_046159.1, on the reverse strand, counting down.
CCCATACCTTTCTTTTGGTTTGATGTCTTCAATATTAAGATAAATGAGAAAATTGTGAGAAATTTCACATTATTAATGATCTCATTTCCACTTGTCTACATGGATGCTGTGTGTGCATGTGCTGTGTCTATATGCACACTCGTCACATAAATCATCTGTGTTTTCAGAACCATAATCATCTATTCCCTTCACTGCTATCACAAAACTCCCTAGTCATCATTCCTCCTCTATCCTTTACTCTTCAAGTAAGCACTGCAGAAAAGCCTTACTCAACACATGGATTTCTGCATTGGCTTATTTACCCAATAGTACTTGAGTTGTATGCATAAAGAATTGGCTTCTCTTTGGCTAAGAGTAGAAGTCCATGGTATTGAAGAATCTCATTTTACCTATTCACTAAGTGAGGAACATCTAAGTAGGAACATCATTTCTAGCTACTTCTGGAAGAAGTTTTATTAACCATGTTTTCACTAGTTTCTATGATTTGGGGTGGCTTTCTATACAAATTATGATGTTTATCTTTTTTATCTCTTTGCATATTCTCTATATCTTATTTGGGGAACTATTCATGTCTATCTTTCTCCACTTTCTGATTAGACTTTATATTGTTAATGGTGTGATTTCATTCATCTTGAATTTTTTTGTTCTTTTTACACTCTAAATAGAATTCCTATTTGAATATGCACTGTATTCAGGCTGTAATTCTTCACTATATCCACCAGCTAGATTCTGTTTTTGACTTAATTTTTTGAGATGTAAACAATCAATATCTTCTTTTATGCATTTGGGATTAGGTCATCAAATTACACAGACTTAATTCATCATCATTTGCATCCTTTGATTCCTGGCTCTGTTAGTACATTTTCACTTACAGGCTATTATCTGATTAAATTCTGGATTTTTGTTTTGATATTTTTGCTCCAGTAAGTCAGTACTCCTGTATATTTTAACTCATTCTCTCCACACATCACTCTCTTGGGAAATTTTATTGAATTATTTAATATATTCTTCATAATCTTTATTAATATATAAATTCATATAAACTTGGTTATGTTCTTAGTGTATTTTTCTTTTATTTTTCTACAGAGAGTTATTTTTCCTATCTTAGCATCTTTGTTTGATGAGTTTTAGCACTTTTAATTCCATATTTGTCCTTAAAGTATTTTTTTCTTTACATATTCAAGTATATATAAATATACAACTATATGTATTGCAATATATGTACATGTACACATGTGTTTCACTGAATTCCTTGCTTACTTGTCCTCATATAAAACTTGGTAAGTAAACTGATGAATTCAAAAATAATTTGTTAATTTTGTTTTAGAAATAGCCATAGTTTTCTAAATGTTTGTCAATATTTTTTCCTCTTCTTTAGGAGTAATTTTCATTTTCATTTTTATATTCTAAATGCAGTGTATAAAAGTATAGATGTATAGTAAACAGAAAATACTGTATGCAAGGTGTAACTCTCACCAGTTCTACTGGCAACTCACCTACTTATTCCAAAGAAAACAAAATGTTAGAACATTGTCTCTATTCCTAGACCAAGTTGTGTTTCTAGTTCAGTTTGTTGAACTTCCACTAGAAGCATAAGTTTGGAAACACAAGTTGAAAGTGGAACTGATATTGGATATTTAAGATGCAGACAGAGGTCATGTTGAGGAACTAATCTCTTAACCACCTTCTATCCTGAAAACATAGAATGTTATGTGGTAAAAGGGGATGATATATCAATAACATCCCTGTGGCAACAGATTGAACCTAGTCATGTGCATATCAACTCAGCTGAGAAGAGAATCAGTGAAGCCTCACAGTGTCCATTCCACCTGCCCTCCCCACCCACCCTATCATAGTCAGTGTAATTTGCATGTCTGATTAACACACCTCAGCCTCTCGATGACTTATAATGGATGCTGTCATGCTGCATGGGGATGGCTATCACTCAAGGCAGTGACCATGCTCTCCCTAGCTGTTTCCTCAGCCTTCTTCTTTATCCCCATCTCTGGGAAATGGTTTTGCTCTTCTCCTTGACATTTGTTAAGTGTTCCCAGTTTCCACAATATTCTATAGTTTTCCAATGAAGTTGAGTCTTCATTTTATCTAATTATTATGGCACCTTGACTTGTCTTTTACTTTCTTCCATAAACAGATTCTGGGCAGAAACTAGTGTTGTTCCAGCATCCTCATCCATGGCTGTAGGAGAAAAATCAGTATTGGTTGCAAAACCAGCACGAATATTGATGATGATATGAATTGGTCCAGCAGAAGTCAGGGAAGCTCCTTCCCCTTATTTTTCAAGAAGGCAATACTCTGGCCCCGGAGTCCTTCCGGTTCTCCAGCAGTGGCTATAGCCAGATTTGTTTTTACACTTAATAATGTGTGCTCTTAGGAGAGATGAAGGAGATTATTACTGTTTACAAAGTGATAACTTGCCTCTCACAATGCTGTGTCCTCTTACAGAAACCTCCAGATACTTTTGTTGATACTGCCTCAGCTGCTACTGAAGCATTTCAGTGTGTGAACTTGGTTGCTGTTTGTGTTTATTCCCTTCATGCACATGCACTCTCATTTCCTGTTTCAGTTTCTAGAAGGCCTCTTAGCCCCTATTCTTTCCTGAACCCTTCCCTTTGGAGACAGTACAGCCTCCATAAATTTTCCTGAAGCCAGTTATCCTGCTGCACTGAGATCATAATAAAGTTCCCTATCCATTCATCCTTACTCACTTCCCGCCTTTGAGTTCAAATCAAAGAATTCGATTTGTGGTGAATCTGGTTTAGGTCAATATAGTATTGGTTAATATTCTTTTTGATATTATCTAATACCATTAAATGAATATCTTATTTCAGGTTATATTGATCAAAATGTTTTAACTTGGCGACCTGTTGGTGGATCATGTGTTTACCAACTTGTGCTCCTAAGAAACTTTAGAAAAATTATTTTTATAGGATTGAAAATATATGATTTCATTACAGAAAAAATCCCCAAACTGTCTGGTGAGGGGGAGAAGTGAAAGAGGAAGACACAGAGAAGAGTCATAAAGAAGAGGTGGATTCTCATAGACAGGTGCTCCCATATAGAGAAGGATTTATTTATTTTATTTCAATGGGCTGAGTTTGGTCAGAAAAGGAAGAAAGCCATTATTCTTAAGTTGGTGGACAAGAGCAGTTAATCATTTAGGATTAAGGAAGTATTAGGGGATGCTAGAGTCTGAAGAATGTTGATAAATCATAAAAGTCAGTTATGTCTATAGGTCCAGAAGAGGTTCAGTCATTATGTAAAACTATAGTATGAGAGTGGTGTGGCTGCATACTGACTGAAAGTTATTGGCAGCCTTGGCTCTAGGGAGCAAGTGATTTTTTTTGGATACATTTGATAAATTTTTTTAAAAATTATCTTTCTTTCATTTTTAACAATTGGGTATTTCTTAGTTACATTTCAAATGTTATTCCCTTTCCTGGTTTCTGTCCATCAGCCCCTAACCCCCATCCTTCTATAGCTGGGTGTTCCTCCCCATCCACCCAACCCATTGCACCCACCCAACAATTCCTAATCTGGGAGTCCAGCCTTGCTGGACCAATAATGGCTTCCCCTTCCACTGTTAATTTTACAAATCTATTAAACTGTTCCTTGTGGTAGCTGACCAGGGTCAGTCCATGTGTGTAGTTTTTAGGTAGTGGGTTTAGTCCCTAGGAAAATTCTGAATTTGGTTGGCATTGTTCTTATGGAGGTTGCAAGCCCTTTAGCTCTTTTCAGTCCTTTCTCAATTCACTCAACAGGGGTCTCATTTCAGTGTTTTGCTGCTGGCAATCACCTCTGTATTTGGCATGTTCTGGCTGTGTCTCTCAGGAGAGATCTATATCCAGTTCCTGTCAGCATGCACGTCTTAGCTTCATCCATTTATCTAGTTTTGGTGGGTGTATATATATGAGCCACGTGTGGGGTAGGCCTGAATGAGAATCCCGTTGAAGGAATCAGAGAAAGGACTGAAAGAGCTTGAAGGGGCTTGAGACCCCATATGAACAACAATGCCAACCAACAAGAGCTTCCATGGACTAGGCCACTACCCAAAGACTATACATGGACTGACCCTGGGCTCCAACTGCATAGGTAGCAAATTAACAGCCTAATAAGGATCCAATGGAAGCCTTTGGTCCTGCAAGGCTGGAACCCTAGTAAATGGATTCTTGGGGGAGGCGTAATGGGGGAGGATGAGGAGGGGAACACCCACATAGAAAAAAAAGGAAGGGGGGTTAGGGGATGCTGCCTACAAACTGAAAGGGAAACAACTCTTGAAATGAAAATAAGAAATACTCAGAATGTAAAAAGATGAAAAATAAAAAACTGTCATCCTGAACGAGGTATTTCAGACCCAAAAGCACATGCATGGTATGTGTTCACTAATAAGTGGATATTAGCCAAAAAAAAGTACAGTATACCCAAGATACAGTCCACAGAATTAAAAAAAGTTCAACAAGTTGAAGTGCCCAAATGAGGACACCTCTGTTCCATTTGGGAGGGAGAAGAACACAACCACAAGCAGGGAAGGAGGGAGGGACTGGGGAGATAAAAGGGACAGGGATGGGGGAAGAGGGGAAAATGATCTGGTATTAAGTGGTAGAAAAGGACTGAAGTGCTGAGGGCCAGCATGAAAGAATGGGAACAGGCATCATGGGAAGAAGGAGGTTGGGAAGACTCTAGAATGTACCATAGAGACCTGAAATTGGAAAGACTCTCAGGGCTCCAAGGGGGGTCCTCAGATGAAAAAACCCTATAATTGAAGAGAGGGAAATATATTGAATCTACCTCCAGCAGAAAGACAGGGCATCAAGTGAGGGATGGGGTTACTTTCTAACAGCTAAAGCTCTGACCCACAATTCTTCCTGTCTGAAAGAAATGCAGGCATGAAAATGGAGAAGTGCCTGAAGAAAAGAAGGTCCAGCGACAGGCCCAAAGTAGGATCCAGCTCAAGGGGAGGCCCCAAGACCTGACACCATTAATGAGGCTATGGGGCACTCACAAAACTGGACCTACTCTTATTGCTCTCCAAAAGATCCAACGAATAGCTGATAGAGTCGAATGAACATACGTGCACCCAACCCAGGAACAGAAGATTCTGACCCTTCTGGTTGAATTATGGAAAACTGGAAGAAGATAAGGAGTAGGACAACCCTACAGGAGGACAGGCAGTCTCAATTAACCTAGGCCCCTGAGATCTCTTGGAAACTGGATCACCGAGCAAGCTGTATACTCCAACTGAGATGTGGGTCACCAGGAGTGCCTACAGACCTGAGAGCAGAGCACCTGTTCCCAGAAATGGCTGAAAGAAAACAGGAAAACAGTTCTACAGGGTGTTGATACAGAGGCTTATAGGAGGGTCAAGCCACTGTCAGAAATAGTAAGACAAGTTAATACCAGAGATAACCCGATGGTTGAGAGGTAAGCACAGGAACCTAAGCAACAGAAATCAAGACTACTTGGCATCATCAGAGCCTAGTTATCCCACCAAAGAAAAACTGAATATCCAAACACACCGGGAAAACAAGATTTAGATTTAAAATCACACTTTATGATAATGACGGAGGTCTTTAAGAAGGACATAAAGAACTCCCTTAAAGAAATGCAGGAAAACACAAGTAAACCAGTAGAACCACTTAGAGAGGAAACACAAAAATCTGTGAAAGAATTACAGAAAAACACAACCAAACAGGTGAAGCAATTGGACAAAACCATCAAGGATTTCAAAATGGAAATAGAAACAATAAAGAAAGCACAAAAGGAAATGGCCCTAGAGATAGAAAACATAAGGAAGAGATCAGGAGTCATAGATGCAAGCATCACAAACAGAACATAAGTGATAGAGGAGAGAATCTCAGGGGCAGAAGATACCAAAGAAAACATAGATACAACCATCAAAGATAAGGTAAAATGCAAAAAGCTCCTAACCCAAAACATTCAGGAAATCCAGGACACAATGAGAAAATAAAACCTTAGGATAATAGGTATAGAAGGGAGTGAAGATTCCCAACTTAAAGGGCCAATAAATAGATTCAATAAAATTATAGATGAACACTTCCCTAATCTAAAGTAAGAGATGCCCATAAACATATAAGAAGCCTACAGAACTCCAAATAGATTGTACCACAAGAGAAATTGCTCCTGTCACATAATAGTCAAAACACCAAATGCAGAAAACAAATAAAGAATATTAAAAGCAGTAAGGAAAAAAGGACAAGTGAAATATAAAGGCAGAACTATAAGAATTACACCAGACTTCCCACCAGAGACTATGAAAGGTAGAAGTCCCTGGCCAGATGTCATACAGACCCTAAGAGAACACAAATGCCAGCCCAGGCTTCTATATCCAGCAAAATTCTCAATTAACATAGATGGAAAAAGTAAGATATTCCATGACAAAACTAAATTTACACAATATTTTTCTTCAAATCTAGTCCTACAAAGGATAGTAGATGGAAAATTCCAACACAAGGAGGGAAACTACACCCTAGAAATAGCAAGAAAGTAATTTTCTTACAATGAAACCAAAAGAAGAGAGACACACTAACATAATTCCACCTCTACCATCAAAAACAATAGGGAAGGAACAATCACTATTCTTTACTATCTCTTAATATCAATGGGCTCAATTCCCCAATAAAAAGACATAGACTAACAGACTGGACAAGTAAAGAGGACCCAACATTTTGCTGCATCCAGGAAACACACCTCAGAGAAAAAGACAGACATTAGCTTAGGTAAAAGGCTGGAAAACAACTTTCCAAGCAAATGGTCCAAAGAAACAAGATGGAGTAGCCATTCTAATATCGAATAAAATTGACTTTAAACTGAAAGTCATCATAAAAGATAAGGAAGGACACTTCATATTCATCAAAGGAAAAATCCACCAAGATGAACTCTCAAATCTAAATATCTATGCTCCAAATGCAAGGGCACCTACATTCATAAAAGAAACTTTATTAAAGGTCAAATCACACATTGCACCTCACACAATAATAGAAGGAGATTTCAATTCCCCAATGACATCAATGGACAGATCATGGAAACAGAAATTAATCAGAGACATAGAGAAACTAACAGAAGATTTGAAGCAAATGGATCTAACAGATATTTATAGAACACTCCATTCTAAAACCAAAGAATATACCTTCTCAGCACCACATGGTACCCTGTCCAAAATTGACCATATAATCAGTCACAAAACAGGCCTCAACAGATACAGGAAGATGGAAAAAATCCTATACATCCTATGAGATCACCATGGACTAAGACAGGTCTTCAATAACAACAATAACAGTAGAAAGTCCACATATACATGGAAGATGCTCTACTCAACGACATCTTTGTTAAGGAAGAAATAAAGAAATTAAGGACTTCTTAGAATTTAATGAAAATGAAGATACAACATACTCAAACTCATGGAACAAAATGAAAGCAGTTCTAAAAGGAAAACTCATAGCTCTGATTCCCTCCAAAAAATTCTTTTGAGAGAGCACACACTAGCAGCTTAACAGCACATCTGAAAGCTATAGAACAAAGAGAAGCAAATACAGTCAAGAGAAGTAGAAAGCAGGAAATAATCAAGCCCAGGGCTGAAATCAACCAAGTAGAAACAAAAAGGACTATACAAAGAATCAATAAAACCAGGAGCTGGTTCTTTGAGAAAATCAACAAGATAGATAAATACTTTTTTTAAAAATTTTTTTTATTATTATTATTAACTTGAGTATTTCTTGTATACATTTCCAGTGTTATTCCCTCCCGGTTTCCGGGAAAACATCCCCCTCCCCCCCCTTCCTTATGGGTGTTCCCCTCCCCATCCTCCCCCCATTGCCGCCCTCCCCCCAACAATCTAGTTCACTGGGGGTTCAGTCTTAGCAGGACCCAGGGCTTCCCCTTCCACTGGTGCTCTTACTAGGATATTCATTGCTACCTATGAGGTCAGAGTCCAGGGTCAGTCCATGGATAGTCTTTAGGTAGTGGCTTAGTCCCTGGAAGCTCTGGTTGCTTGGCATTGTTGTACATATGGGGTCT